>NW_024070196.1:22109439-22112623 GCF_014754425.2 Oryx dammah
AAAGTGAAGTGAAAGTGAAGTCGCTCAGTCGTGTTAGATACTATGTTATATAACACATATAGGGAAGTCAATAAAGTTTTAGTCAATAAATGAAAGATTTAATAATTCACACAATAATATGGTTTATTTTTTCCATCACAGAGGAATTTATTAAAAGGCTTTCATAATGGGGAGTGGGGCTTCCATGGTGGATCAGATGGTAAAGAATCTGCCTGCAGTGTAGGAGACCCAGGTTTGATCCCTGGGTCTGGAAGATCCCCTGGAGAAGGGGATGGCAACCCACTCCAGATTCCTTGCCTGGAAAATCCCACAGACAGAGAAGCCTGGCAGACTATCGTCTATGGGTCACAAAGAGATGGACACAACTGAGTGACTAACACTTTCTCTTTTTTATAAGGAGGAATACAGTGTTAGTCAATATCTTACAATGTACCTAAGTGATACAATAGTTGGGTTTGTATAACTGTTTAAGGGTTTATAAGTGTAGTTCAAGATGTAATTTCCAAGTATAACTCAGGAAAAGCCACCTTTTTATGGTAAGGCATGAGGGAATGACATGTAAAAGAATGTGATCTAAATTACAGTTATACAATTCCAGTTTGGTTCTTGCACAGTAAATAAATTAGAAGAATGACTGATGATACCCTTCATATACTATACATAAATTTCTCTTAAGGGAGATTTGATCAAAGTTTGGCAATAAAAATCTGAGGTTACAATTTATATAAGAACTTGAGAACTTAAAACACAGCATTAGACCCATGCCAAAGGGTGCAGTTCAGTGGCATTAAATACATTCACATTTTGTATAACCATCACCACTATCCATCTCCAGAATATTTTTTATCAGAACATTTTCATCATCATAGAAACTCTGTGTCAATTAAACTATAATGCTCTATTTTTCCTCTCTTCAGCCTGTGGTAATAACTATTTTACTCTCGGTGCCTGTGATTTTGGCCTATTCCAGGTATCTCATATAACTGGAATCATACAATATTTTGTCTTTTGTGTCCAGCTTATTTTGGTTAGCATAATATCATCAAGGTTCATTTATGTCATAGCATGTATCAGAATTTCATACCTTTTTACACTAAAGAATTTTCATGAAGATTTTCTCTTTTATTGTCTTCTGAGAGTTTTATAGTTTTACCTGTTAAATTTAGGAATTGGATCAATATTAAATTAATTTTTGTAAATCAGTTCAGTTCAAGACTTTTTGTAACTAACACCCAAAAAAGATGTCCTTTTTTTAAAGGGTACTGGAATGCAAATGTAGGCAGTCAAGAGATACCTGGAGTAACAGGCAAATTTGGCCTTGAGTACAAAATAAACCAGGTCAAAGGTTAAGAGAGTTTTGCCAAGAGAATGCACTGGTCATAACAAACACCCTCTTCTGATAACACAAGAGAGGACTACACATGGACATCACCAGAGGGTCAATGCTGAAAGCAGATTGATTATATTCTGTGCAGCCAAAGATGGAGAAGCTCATACAGTCATCAAAAACAAGACCAGAAGCTGACTGTGGCTCAAATAATGAACTCCTTATTGCTGAATTCAGACTTAAATTGAAGAAAGGAGGGAAAACCACTAGACCATTCAGGTAGGACCTAAATCAAGTCCCTTACAATTATACAGTGGAAGTGACAAATATATTCACGGGATGAGATCTGATAGAGTGCCTGAAGAACTATGGATGGAGGTTCATGACATTGTACAGGAGGCAGTGATCAAGATCATCCCCAAGATAAAGAAATGCAAAAGGACAAAATGGTTGTCTGAGGAGGTGTTAAAAATAGCTGAGAAAAGAAGAGACGCTAAAGGCAAAGGAGAAAAGGAAAGATATAAGCATCTGAATGCCGAGTTCCAAAGAATAGCAAGGAGAGATAAGAAAGCCTTCTTCAGCGATCAATGCAAAGAAATAGAGGAAAACAACAGAATGGGAAAGACTAGAGATCTCTTCAAGAAAATTAGAGATACCAAGGGAATATTTCATGCAAAGATGGGCTCGATAAAGGACAGAAATGGTATGGACCTAACAGAAACAGACGCTATTAAGAAGAGATGGCAAGAATACACAGAAGAACTGTACAAAAAAGATCATCATGACCTGGATAATCACAATGGTGTGATCACTCATCTAGAGCCAGACATCCTGGAATGTGAAGTCAAGTGGGCCTTAGAAAGCATCGCTAGGAACAAAGCTAGTGGAGGTGATGGAATTCCAGGTGAGCTATTTCAAATCCTGAAAGATGATGCTGTGAAAGTGCTGCACTCAATATGCCAACAAATTTGGAAAACTCAGCAGTGGCCACAGGACTGGAAAAGGTCCGTTTTCATTCCAATCCCAAAGAAAGGCAATGCCAAAGAGTGCTCAAACTACCGCACATTTGCACTCATCTCACACGCTAGCAAAGTAATGCTCAAAATTCTCCAAGCCAGGCTTCAGCAATACGTGAACAGTGAACTCCCTGGTTTTCAAGCTGGTTTTAGAAAAGGCAGAGGAATCAGAGATCAAATTGCCAGCTGGATCATGGAGAAAGCAAGAGATTTCCAGAAAACCATCTATTTCTGCTTTATTGACTATGCCACAGCCTTTGACTGTGTGGATCACAATAAACTGTGGAAAATTCTTCACGAGATGGGAATACCAGACCACCTGACCTGCCTCTTGAGAAATCTGTATGCAGGTCAGGAAGCAACAGTTAGAACTGGACATGGAACAACAGACTGGTTCCAAATAGGATAAGGAGTACGTCAAGGCTGTATATTGTCACCCTGCTTATTTAACTTCTATGCAGAGTACATCATGAGAAACGCTGGACTGGAAGAAACACAAGCTGGAATCAAGATTGCCAGGAGAAATATCAATCACCTCAGATATGCAGATGACACCACCTTATGGCAGAAAGTGAAGAGGAACTAAAAAGCCTCTCGATGAATGTAAAAGAGGAGAGTGAAAAAGTTGGCTTAAACCTCAACATTGAGAAAACAAAGATCATGGCATCCGGTCCCATCAGTTCATGGGAAATAGTTGGGGAAACAGTGGACACAGTGTCAGACTTTTTTTGGGTGGAGGCTCCAAAATCACTGCCGATGGAGATTGCTGCCATGAAATTAAAAGACGCTTACTCCTTGGAAGAAAAGTTATGAGCAACTAGATAGCATATTCAAAAGCAGA